>NC_068389.1:19586294-19622146 GCF_023724105.1 Carassius gibelio | reverse complement strand
GTTTCACCAAAACAGTGACATGCACAAAAACATTACTAAATGATGTAGCATCCTAAACATATTCTCAGAGACTGTTCCATCTAATGCACTGGACTAAAACACAAGTTAGCAATACTTTATACTTTTTATATTTCATGTTTGCTGTGTTGATATAAGACATGACAAAAAATTGGGGATGTCAATTTAATGTGTTAATGTGAAGCAACTAATTATGGCAAAATAGCATGTCAAAAATAACTCATTTAACATTCCCTGCCCCAGGGTTCAGAACAGCAATGCTGCAAGACAACGATGTGACTGTGTGATGTTGCCTATTGGAATGCACATGTCCCTAAAATTAAATTGCAGAAGGTACAAAAAAGTCTGTTTTTGTTTTACATTTATATATGATGTAGGGAGAAGTTAGTTAAAATGTGCTATCAGGTAAAATGTAGCCTCATATCTCTTAAAATTTGTATAGTCAGTCATAATAACTGATCTTGCATCTTGCAAATTTTGATTCGTCTGAGTTTCTTAAGGAAGGTAGGGCAGGGTGTTACATTAAGCTTGTCAGAGAAATTAAGGTAAGTGAGCCTGACATAGTAAAATTTAATTAATCACCGATAAGGGTACTAAATCAATTATATGCTTACCAACAAAGCAAGGGTTTATGAACAATGTTTTTACATCCTCTTTCAAACTTCAGGTTTTTGTGAAAACCATCATTTTACATATAAATGGCTGGGTAAGCTAAAATGGGACACAATCTTCAGCTAAAATTGGCTGCATAAACACACATTTTTACACAGAAATTGAGGGTGAAAATATGTTTATAGGCCCATATGTTTGCATACAAAATCTATTCTTAAAAAAAATAAAAATAAATACATACACACATACAGTACCAGTCAAAAAGTTTTTGAACAGTGAGATTTTTAAATTAATTAAATATTGATTTTTTTTTTTTGCAATTTAAAATAACTGTTTGCTATTTGAATATATTCTAAAATGTAAATGTATTCCTGTGATCAAAGCTAAATTGTCAGCATCACTACTGTAGTCACATGATTCTTCAGAAATAATATCTGATTAGCTTTTCAAAAAACTTTTATTTTTTATTCAGTTGGGTACATTTTTTCAGGATTCTCTGATGAATACAAAGATTCAAAGATCAGCATTTATATGAAACAAAAAGCTTTTGTGAAATTATTCACTATACACCTTGACATTTATACACAATCAACTCTTGGAGTCGATATTAAATAATAATAAAAAAATAAATAAAAAATAAATAAAAAAAAATTCTCAATAATGTTTTTTTCTCTCTCAAATAAATGTAGGCTTAGTCACCAGAAGAGACTTATAAAAAAAAAAAAAAAAAAAAAACACTTTCCAAATCTGTTCAAAAACTTTTGACTAGTAATATACATGAACACAAAAGACATCAGTGCACAGAAATACAAATCTATGATCAGTTCATTTTTAATTTATAAAATAAAATTATTTTAGTAGAAATGAACTGTGTAGTAAAACAGTTATACTTTCTGACATTTAAAAAATATATACATATTTAAGAGATCCATGCTAAAAATAATAATAACCAAAAATAATAACCAAGTAAATATTGGAAAACTTGAACTGGAAAACAATAAATAAAATCTGGACCTTATGAAGTATTCATGTTCCAGTCTATGCAGGGGGCACTATCATAAAGTTACTTGTTGGGTGCTTGCCTTGGAATCAGTACTTTTAAACTGACAATATATATATATATATATATATATATATATATATATATATATATATATATATATATATATATATATATATATATATATATATATATATATATATATATATACCTGTATATATTATTTCTACATGCTCTAAATAGGCTAAGTACAAATTATTGTTTGAAAAAGGGTTTGAAACCTTAGAAAAGTATGTACACTAAGAAAAAAAAAAAAACCTGCTGTGGGCGTTACCCTTTCAATATGTACACTTTTGTTACTAAAATGTACTTTTAAAGTACTAATATGTTACTTTAAGATTCTAATAATATGTAACGTTTAAGGGTGAATACCAAAGATTAGCTTTTGTATAGTGTACAGCTCCATTTACAGTTTGTGGTTTTGTGTGAGAGTGTGAGAGTGTAGCATACCCTGGCTATTCCTTGTTGTGTGAGTGCAGGACCAGAGCATATAATGTTATTCCCACTATTGCAATCTCTTTTGAATGCTGTCAACTAGGGCTGCAACAACTAATCGATAAAATCTATAATAATCTATAATAAAAATAATCGACCACAAATGTCATTATTGATTAGTCGCATCTGCCCATCGCGCACAGTAAAAGTCTCAGGTTACGAATGTAACCATGGTTCCCTGAGTAGGGAATGAGACACTGCGTCCTCTAGGGGTCGCTATAGGGAACGCCTCATTGTGACCCATGTCTGAAGCATATATTGAAAAAACAACATGTTGGCGGGCGACAGCCCATGATGTCACTACCAGTGCGACTATAGATAGGTAATGGGAGAAGACGTCATTCCCTTCTTCATCTGTCTGAATCATGGCAGGAAGCTAGAAGACGCAGTGTCTCATTCCCTAGTCAGGGTACCATGGTTCCATTCGTAACCTGAGATGTTCCCTTTCAAGGGATCTTCGAACTGTGTCCTCTAGGGGGCGCTATGGGGAACAGTATACCCACACCACCATGCTTACATTTTTAAGGGTTTGTTCATCGAAAAATGAAAATTATGTCATTAATGACTCACCCTGATGTCGTTCCAAACCCGTGAGACCTCCGTTTATCTTCAGAACACAGTTTAAGATATTTTAGATTTAGTCAGAGAGCTTTCTGTCCCTCCATTGAAACTGTGTGTACGGTATACTGTCCATGGTTAGAATACAGTGGCGATTTCTTTAAGACTGCAAGGGAAGCTCGGCTTTCCTTATAATGTCACAAAATTAATGGTCAAATATGTACTATTGTATTAACATTTTATTGACTAAAAATGCGTTAGAAAACGTTCATCTCAAAGATGAGTTCGTTCAGAATCAGTTACATATAGCAGGTCGGCTGACTCGATTTCCTTATCATACATTCCCGCAGCGTCACAGTGCATTTCACTATGGGCTAGGTGCACAAGATGGCGCCGGTGAGCTTCAGCGACGCGAGTGTGTGCGTACTTATTTCCGGTCTTGCGATGCTCGCATTGACTGTAAGGGAAACTTACATACGAAAATGGCTAGATGTATATAATTAATGATTTTCAAATTTAACAGCCGATAGTGGTATATCAAAAACATGGGGAAACATCCTCCCTATATTTTGCATACCTCTGTGGGGAAAATCATCATGATACAATGCGGAGATTGCTTTGTTCTTCTGTTGATTATGCGGATCAGCGTCAGGTCAGGTCCACAGGGATTTCTTCTTTCAAACACAAACCACTCAAATATACAATACTTTTCATTTTCGAAGAGCTGGTTTTGTTCTGTTATGTAAGATAAATGTTTCTGACTGTCAAATGACGCACAGAGATTTCTGATAAAGCATGTTTTATTAACTTTATTTGATAACATAATTTATAACTAACTGTACAATTAAACGTAATATAATTATGGTAGGTTTGCCTTAAATAAAAGATCGCTGTTTGCATTCATGTGTGTTTTTATCCGTTTATTTGTTTTGTGAAAGATCTGCAGCATAAATCATTATCTGTCTACGAGTAGCCATTGTTATTGTTTTGCATTAATTATCAGATTAAACAGATATTAAAATTAGTCACGTATTTTTTACTGTGTAAAATGATAAAATATGTTGTGAAAATAACGATGAAACAGACTGATGTATGTGTACAATTGAGAAATGGATACTTCTGAAGATAAATCGCAGCCCATGTCTCACGAGGTAAATATTTAATATATATATAAAAAAAAAATATAATAATGCAAACATTTTCGAGAAATAAGTAATTTGTACATTTACATATTTGTTAAGATAAAATACATTATATAGCTGTGCATCTCCTTTTGACTGACAGCGAATCTGTACTATAAGGAATCACTGAAGCTATTCGCGCTCAGTCCCATCGCGGATTTCTCAAGTTCTCGATTTCTTGAAATAAAAACTGCTGCAACCTTTTTCTATGATATTTGCTTGGCGAAATTGCTTGATTTTCATCATACATTTCACACAATTATACACCACATTCCTTGTTTCAGTTTTACATATTTTAGTTTAATATTTTTTTTTAGATCGTTCATTCATTCATTCCTTCATTCATTCATTCATTCATATAACATTAGTAGGCTAGGCTAGTGTCGTGGGTGCTACGCACGATGGCAGACGGTACTAATATTGTCGACCTGATTTTGGCGAAGCCATTTGAAAGTGTTCCTTAAGAGGAAAAACTTAGAATTAAACAGCAGGGCAGATCAACACCTAAGATTGATTTAGTGCAAAAGATAGAGAAAATTACAGTTTTTTTCAGCTCTCCTGGTATGACAAAGTTAGCTGGCTGACTGGAAGTGCGGTGACAAATAAAATGTACTGCTGGCCATGCCTCTTGATGAAACCATCTCACGGATGTGTTGTTTGGTCAAAGTGGGGTTTGGAGATCTGTCTAACTTTGACAGGGCATATAAAAGACATGAAAAGAGCAATGAACATGTGAGTGCATGTGCAAGATTAAGTTGCATGGGCAGGATCAGGGTTTAGCATGCAATAAATGAAGGTGCTCGCATTCAAGTGGCTAAACATAATGAAATAGTCAAACAAAACAGGGCCTTCCTAAACCGCCTTATTCATGTGACACCCTTGCTTGGCCGGCAGGAGCTGTCATTTAGGGGACATGATGAGAGTAGTGAATCATCCAACAAGGGGAATTACAGGGAGTTCTCAGAAACATTAGCTAAATATGACTCTGTCCTGTCCACACAATTCGAGTCCTCAACTGTGTTTTCTGGTATGTCCCATACTATTCAATATGATTTGATCTCTGCTCTTGCAGCCACCGTTTCTGATCAGATCAGAGATGAAATTCAGGATGCTCCCTTTTTTGGATGGCAGGTGGATGAAACAACTGATATATCCTGCCGTGCCCAACTCTCTGTCATTATTCGCTATGTGGATAGTGCAGGTCAAATTCAGGAGCGCTTTATTGGATTTTTTTATGTTTTGAACATGCAGGGCTACAATTTTAAGGACAAGCTTGTGGCACAGACCTATGATGGGGCGGCTGTCATGGCTTCAGATCTCAATGGTCTGCAGGCCAAAGTGAAAGCAATAGCCCCCAGTGCAATGTTTGTGCACTGCTATGCACACCGACTGAATCTGTTGCTGTCACAGGGGGCTAAATGCTTGCCTGAGTGCAGAATTTTTTTTGCATCACTCTCTGGAATTGCCACATTTTTTTCAAAATCTACAAAGAGGACATCTTTTCTGGAGTCTGCAGGCTGTTCAAGGTTGCCCAGAAATGCTCCTACTCGATGAAATTTCACATCACGGATAGTGAGCCCTGTGGCAAACAATTATGATGACCTCCTGCAGACATTTGAGAACATCATTGCAGATACAACAATGGATGATGATACACTGGATTGTGCCAAAGGCTTTGTGAGGAAACTGGAGGATTTTGAGTTTGTGTTCATGTTGTACACATATGAACAAATCTTCTCTGAGACTGATGTGGTCTTTGAAATTGTCCAGCAGAGGACAATGGATGTTCTTTACTGCAAGAACAGAATTGAATCTCTTCTTGCATTTGTCAAAAAGAAGAGGTCAGACTCCTAGTTGGTACGACAGGGTCACAGACCATTTTCTTGAAAAGGAACGTAGGGCAGAATTTACTTTTAAATAAATAGACAATTTTATGATGTAGGCCGAAAATGAGCTTCCCCTCTCTGACAGACCAGTAGGCGCCACTGTTAGAAAAGTAATAAAAACATCTTCAAAGTAGTCCATGTGACATGAGAGGGTCCGTTAGAATTTTTTGAAGCAGAAAAAATAAATTTTGGTCCAAAAATAGCAAAAACTACGACTTTATTCAGCATTGTCTTCTCTTCTGTGTCTGTTGTGAGCGAGTTCAAAAAACTTAACATCTGGTTTGCGAATGAATCACTCGATGTAACTAGATCTTCTTGAACCAGTTTACCAAATCGAACTGAATCGTTTGAAACGGCTCGTGTCTCCAATAAGCATTAATCCACAAATGACTTAAGCTGTTAACTTTTTTAATGCGGCTGACACTCCCACATTAAGTTAAAACAAACCAATATCCCGGAGTAATTCATTTATTCAAACAGTACACTGACTGAACTGCTGTGAAGAGAGAACTGAAGATGAACCGAGCCGAGCCAGATAACGAACAAAAGATTAACTCATTCTCTAGTCAAGATCCGGTTGCATCGGCTTTCGGATCACCAGTAGTGATGGGAAGTTCGGTTCTTTTTGGCGAACCGGTTCTTCCGGACAGTTTGATTCAATAAACCAGTTGAAGGAAATGTTTCACCGGTTCTTTTGCGCTCGATGATTGCTCTTGATTCAAGCCTTCGGTTTACCTTGGCTCATAACACAGAACCAGTTCACAATTAACTTTAAAAGAATCAGTTCGGTTCAGATGCGCTGTGTGTCAGTCTGCTTCACGCTGAATCACACATGCGCAGTATCATCAGAAGACATATCTTAAACTGTGTTCCGAAGATGAACGGAGGTCTTACGGGTTTGGAACGACATAAGGGTGAGTCATTAATGACATAATTTTCTTTTTGTCGATGTACTAACCCTTTAGGAGAAGATGCCTCCCCCATGGAGAGATAGCATGGCAGCTTCTCCTTAACAGGTGGGATCTTCTCATAACCATTCTCTCGCATCCCCTCGATGTTGGCATAACTAGTATGCTGGAATCTGTGGATGCGGATGATAATGATTTTTTATGTTTTATTTTAAACTTTTTTTTTAAGCCAAAGAGCAGCATAAACAAAAAGGGAATTACTGATAGGGAGACATTTCCCGTCAGATCCTTTCCATGTTCTCAGCGCATTTAGCATTCAGCTCCCCCAAGAGCTAAACACACTCCACCACTAGCTAGATTACCACAGAAATCAAGCACGAGCACAAGCTGCTGTATGCATCACTATTCTGGCGAGAGGAGAACGCACTCATGCAAATGTTGCTACAAACTCGGATAAATGGTTAAATACTCACATCCCCTCAGAGTCTTGTGAATGCACCATAATGAACGCAGCAGAGCGCATCCAACTCCCTCGAGAGCTGAAGGCTTGCTCTTCACCACACACACACACACACACACACGTTTGTTTTTGTGAAAAGTGGGGACGTCCCATAGGCGTAATGGTTTTTATACTGTAGAAACTGTAGATTCTATGGCCCTATACACTAACCCTAAACCTAAACCTAACCCTCACAGGAAACTTTGTGCATTTTTACTTTCTCAAAAAAACTCATTCTGTGTGATTTATAAGTGTTTTGAAAAATGGGGACATTGTTTATGTCCTCATAAGTCACCCTCTCCTTGTAATACCTGTGTCATTCCCATGTCATTATACAGAGTTGTGTCCTGATATGTCACAAAAACAAGAGCACACACACACACCACACCACAGTATGCGAGCAGTGTGAACTGCAGGTATCAGAGCAAAGCCTCTGGTGAGAAACATGTAGGCTACTCCTAAAAATAGCTGAGTGATAATAACTGAGTGATCTGCTGTGGGAAAGATGCTTGATCCAAGCTGCCTGAACATGAGAATATTTTATTCTAATATCTGTTATTAGACGTTAAATTTAGACGTTAAACATGTACAATTCAAGGCTATTTTATGAAAGTAACTCTGTTAACTCTTAGTTTGTGTTTTTCTTTACTATCTTCATCATTATTATTCCATTTTATGGGGAATTAAACAGTCCTTTGTCGATTTGTCTGTTAAAACTTTTTGTCTGCTGTGTATGGCAGAGTGGGTAAGTTCCCTCTCCTTTATTTAGAATGACAGCCTATCAGAGCATGGTACTTTCTGTCATTATTCCTGGGTAGGTTTAGTTTGATTTAATTGTTTGGTTGGAGTAACTTGCATGCTCTCATTCCAGCTGGGTTTGAGTCCATTCATCTTCATCTTTGGTTTTCTGTTTCCTTTTATACTTTATGTATTGTGTGGAGATTTTTTTTTTTTGTGCCATTCGTTTATTTTGTCTTGTTTTATTGTATGGATTCTTTATTGATTTTGTTTCTTGCTTTTTAAAGTGTTTTACCATTAACAAATGTGTGTGAGTGTTTAGTTCCCCTCACTTCAAAGGGGTGGCGTAGTCAGCATTAATAAATTATTTTTTATTAATTATCGCTACATGTGCTTTGTTACTCTTTTACACATAGTAGATCATAGAGCTATGTATGTTTTCATAGCATTCAGTTGGCACGTTTGTTTGAGGGGCAGCATTGGGCAGTGTGTGAAAAAGTGTTTTGCCAATTATAAAAAGAGGCTTTTTATCAGATTCTTCGATAATAGATTATCGTTAGTTGCAGCTCTACTCCCAATCTCAAAATCGGCTACATGAGTACATTTCCTACAAATACATCATCTTCATTGTAAATTTCCAAACGGGCCGTTTTGACTCATGAAAACAACATTTCATGCTTTAGCCATTCTTTATTCATGTAGAAAGCAAAGATGGAAGAGCTGTGTTTAGTATATTATTCTGCAACAAGTAGCCCAACAAAAGTGTAATGGATAACAATTCAAAATCACCAGTTCTGGATAACCATTGGTCAGTTGCATAAACGGCCATTAGGACTGTGTCTTAAGAACTAGTTTGACCAACTAGCATTTAGCAAATTAGATGACAAAATTAAGGCTAGTCTAGGCAGTTAATTCAACCGGCCCCATGTAAAAACATGTTTAGTTACTCAGCATAATGTAACAATTTTCACTTACAGCACATTTTGTCAAGGCATTAAAAAAAACTTTTACTTTAAGTTGCATCGAATCAGCTCTTAAGGATAATATATGCATTTAAAAAGTAGAAGAATGAAATAAGTGCAATATAAGTATAGTTTAGAAATTATTGTCCCTTTTTTCCTCAAGGAATGAGTGGACTGGAGTGTAACTTCATCTTGCTGCACTTAATCTGCCAATGAAATGAAAACATCATTAAGGCACATTAATATTGACACATACAGTACACATGCAGAAACAAACCATTTTTTCTCTCTCTCTCTCTCTCTTTCTCACCTGCAAACACCTCTACCTTACTCAGAGTGAGGTATTTATTGCAGGAAGAAAAATCTCCCCTTAACAGTCTTAAAATGTTTCAATTCTATCCTAACTGACAGGAAATTTCAAGCAATAAAGAACACTCACTTGAAAGACAAGAGCACTCTGGCATCTCCTTTGCTGTTTAAAAAAAATAGTTATGCATAAATGAATAAACGTCAACTATTTTTTTGTAAATAAATAAAAACAAAGTACATGAACACATTTTTATCTCAGAGTCGTTCCCTTACCTGCAAATACATTAACTTCACATAAAGTGAGGTATTTTCCTTCCCCAGGCAGAAAAATGTTGACAAATCTCCCCTTAACAGGCTTAAAATCAAAGGTTTTTGTTTTTCCAGACTGGATGAAATCAACAATTGCAGCCCTGTTAATACACACAGAGAAAGAGAAATTCAGAGCAACATAGCAATCAAAAAGGCATGTAGCAAATTAAATATTTGTGCAAGAGAGTGAGATTGCAAGACAACACTTACAGCTGATTGTTGTTGCCATTATTTTCCAGGCTGTTGCCGATACGGATCTGAGCACCATTTATCCTCTCTGCACAACAGTCTCCTCGATTAGTGATACTAACCCTGTTTATCATGTGCACTTCCTTCAAGTCAACTCTCCACCAGGGATTGTTTCCTGCAGTGTGCGTGCAGGACCCGAGCATGTAATTTGACTCACTATTCCCATCGACAGCATTTTGAGCAGCTCCTAAATAATTGTATGTGGAAGACTGGACAGCTGCAGCTCCTACAGCGAGATTCTCTGTAAAATGTAAAATAAAGAACATCTTGTGATAAGATATATTCCCATAATGGAACATTATAAGTCATGTGATGTAAATAATGGATTATAGGTTTTCAAATGTTTCAAACAGCATCAAACACTATTTAAGTGCAATGAAGAACACTCACTTGAAACACAAGAGCAATCTGATGTCTCCTTTACTGTTTAAAAAAAATAGTTATGCACAGATTAATACTAACATATACAATTTTGTACACAAAAGTACACGAACAGATTTTATCTCAGAGTCATTCCCTTACCTGCAAATACATGAACTTCACACAAAGTGAGGTATTTTCCCTCCCCAGGCAGAAAAATGTTGACAAGTCTCCCCTTAACAGGCTTAAAATCAAAGATTTTTGTTTTTCCAGACTGGATGAAATCAACAATTGCAGCCCTGTTAATACACACAGAGAAAGAGAAATGCATAGCAACATAGCAATCAAAAAGGCATGTAGCAAATTAAATATTTGTGCAAGAGAGTGAGATTGCAAGACAACACTTACAGCTGATTGTTGTTGCCATTATTTTCCAGGCTGTTGCCGATACGGATCTGAGCACCAATTATCCTCTCTGCACAACAGTCCCCTCGATTAGTGATACTAACCCTGGTTATCTTGTACTCTTTCTTCAAGTCAACTCTCCACCAGGGATTGTCCCCTGCAGTGTGCGTGCAGGACCCGAGCATGTAATTTGACTCACTATTCCCATCGACAGCATTTTGAGCAGCTCCTAAATAATTGTATGTGGAAGACTGGACCGCTGCAGCTCCAACAGCGAGATTCTCTGTTCAACATAAAGTACATCTTGTGCTTCAACATAATCATTATAAATCGTGTAATCGGAATAATGGTTTATAGGTTTTCAAATGTTTTAATTCTGTCAAAAGCATCAAACAATATTTCTGTGCTACTGACAGCAAATTTCAAGCAATGAAGAACACTCACTCGAAAGACAAAAGCACTCGGATGACACCTTCACTGTTTTAAAAAAAATAGTTATGCACAAATTAATAAGCACATAAACTTTTTTTTGTACAGAAACATACTAATTTACACTAACTAATTTTATTTCACATTTCTATTAGTCTTAACTTACCTGTCCCAGAAAAAAGTGTGAGCAACAAAATCACCCATTTTTGGTCACCCATCCTCAACTATGATAGAACACATTGATTGTTTACGCCTACAGTTTTTTATCTTATCAAATTTTTGCTTTGACACTAAACAGCTTAACATGCAAGTGATACATTTTTTGTGTGTTCCGCTGATGGTGAGAAAAGAGTTACATCATGATCCTTACCTGTCTGCCCTCAGATGTGTGAACCAGATCAACAAGGATAAGTGCATTGGTATTTATGTGGGCTGATGTTGTGTTGCGAAATCAGATAAACTATTTCAAAAGACTCACGTCTGTTCTAAATAAGTAAATTACACCCACTTCTGTTTCAAAAAAATGAATGTCACCTATGTTTGTAGTCTGTTTTATGAATATAGCTGCAAGATTTAAGGAAAACCATAAATTAAACAAACATTACAATTCAATTTAAAAAGATAGGTAATCTGGTTGCAAGTAACAAGGTACAGAGGTTAGGGACTAAATGCTGGTTTGTAGTTATTAAACTTGTATTTCCCATGCATTAAAGAAAATATTTGTTGGAACATTATTTTGTACAATAATGGATACAGGCAATCTATTTTTCCACTAAGTGCACTCTAAATTTACACTATAATAAAGCATAACTAAATTGGATAGCAAATGCAGTAACAGTAAAACAGTAATTTTCTTTATCTATCTGAGCTACAGCACATAATGCTGAAGCTCTACCCTGGAGCTGCAGGAAGATATTGAATTTAGTTCACCATAAAATTGTCAAGTAACCAATATATATTTATATATACAATACACAGCAACATCCTCAAATCCAACCAGTTTGCATTTACACAAAGATCCTTCTGAGGTGGGTGCTTCAGTTTTTGTGTCATAAAGGGTTTGCGTGTAAATTTGAATGTTGTGATTTCTTTGGCAGAAGAGTCAACTACAACACTGACAAGTTTAGGCAAGCATGACCTTACATGTGCACTGGGTAAAAACATCAAGATTAAGGGTGTTAAAGGATGTTAAAGATTTAAACATAACTAGGATTCCTCTCTCCACCATGCAATTTTTTGTACATTTCTCTATTAAATAAAGTATTATGTTTATTTAATGTTTTCATTTAATTTTAGTTGTAAAACAATTCATAATCTTGTTATGTGCTTTTTCATTTGTACTAGTTCTAATTTTTAATGATTCTAATTAGCTTTTTTAAATATCAGTTTTAGTAGTTACTTTTACTTACTTTTTTCAGTTAGTTGACACAGCAAAGTTTTAGTTTTTCATTTAATATTTATGTTTTACTTTATTTAAGCTTTATTTTATTTCCCCGAAATGATCTGTAATAGTTTCAGTTAATGATAATAACACTGCACATCCAGCGGGACTGCCAGCCTAAGCAGACCAAGAGGGTTAAATGGATTCATTCCTGCCCCAAATACTTTAATCCAGATGGGAACTCAATGCTCCTTGACATTTGGTCTTGCTGCAAAAACCCATGGCTCCAACACCAAGTGCTTCAATCTGTTATTACAAATTATTTACAAAAAAAAAAATCATTAGCAGACATTAAAAACATCCTTGAATGATTCAGTATTGTTAAAATGTTATTATAATTCCAAACTCACACACGTACACCCACAGACCTGTGAAGATATTTCAGGGCATAGGCGGTAGATACATATGCTCCAATATCATGGCCCAGAAGAATTATATGTTCCAACCTTTCTGCTTTTCTCCCGTCCTCCAGGGCTTGTACAAACTGCTCCTCTGCATCCTTTGCATCCCTGCCGAAGGTTGGTCGACTGCTGCATCCAAAACCCAGCATGTCCAGTGCGAAGACGGAAATCAGGAGTGAAAAATACTTGAGTAATTTTACTTGATTACTGTACCTAAGTATTATTTTGGGGGATTTGTACTTTACCCAACTACAATTTAAACTGACTACTTGTACTTTTACTTGATTGCATTTCTGACGAAAAAGCAGTACTCTTTACTCCTTACAATTTTATTTCATCCTGAAGTGTACTTTATATTTTTATTTTATCTTATGCACATTAAATATGGTAAACTGAAGCTCAAACGTGCACCTGACGTGAGAACTAATGATCAATGTTTTCATGCATCAAACACTCACATTTCTACTTCAGTTATGACTTTCATCAGGTAAATGTCTGGCTTCCAAACTTCACCATCAAATCTAAGGAAGCATATTGAGGTAGCAAAGTTACGTTTTCCTGCCCCAAAAAAATAGATAGAGACATTAGCTATGTAATATATTAACTGAATGCACAAAATTGAATGCAAATGAAATCAGTGATGAAAATTTAAATACAATTAATATTTTTGTGGGACTTTTTATTTTTATTAAATGTTACAAATCTATATAAAATAGTGTTTAAATAAACATTACATGCTAAAAAAAAACTCTAAATGCCCCAAATAAACATTTAAAAGATTAATTTTCCTTTTAGACAGTGAAATTGAATAGACAACACAAATAAAGTGGCCTTTAAAAATGTTTGTATTTTTCTTACATATGCCTATCGTTTCACTTAAGAAGACGATGATGTGAATGTGATTCATCAACAGGGGTTGCATGAGTTACTGTCATATTCACTTTGTGTATAGTTTTTGAAGTGTCATTTTTGGATGTCCCATACACTTGCATAAAGATTTTTTTTTTCTTTTTCTAATCATCTGATAAATGAGGGTGAAAATGGCGGAGTTTCCTTTTAATCCCTTTCCCTGTATTTATTTTTATTATAATTTTTATTTTTTTTTGGTGTTCATTTCATTTTAATTTAACTAAATATACACGCTTGACCTTGACCTGTGACATTGCATTTTTTTTTTATTCTCTCCCTTTAACCATTCTTCTGTATGTCTGTCAGAAAAAAAAGTACTTCTACTTTTTTAATACTTGAGTACAATTTAAAGTTGTACTTTATTTTTACTCAAGTATGATTTTGACCAGATACTTGTTTTAATTGAGTAAAATTTTCATTGAGTACTTGTACTTTCACTTGAGTAAAATGTTTGAGTACTTTTTACACCTCTGCTGAAAATACAATAGAGATGTTGAAGAGTTTGTATGGGGATCTTTCAAGAGTTACCCTTACACGTACACTTAAATTTCGGAATTCTGTCTCCTACTTTTATAAGATGGGAGATTGAGGTGGGACACCAGGATGGCAATCAACTAGAGATCCATCCAGAACTGTGACCCAGAAGTTCATAAAATTTATGAATATACTTACAGTATAAAACTACTAAACTAGTACTTTACTGAGACAATACTTCAAAGAATACAAAGTCTTTAATTAGTAAACTTTAATTAAAAAATCAGTGTACCTATAAGTTCACTTTATAATAATTACAGTACCAACTACAAACATAGAGGTAAACTAGTTAGCCTATGTACTCAAAGTTTGCTACTGTTACTTAAAATAAACTTAAAAGTATTTAATTTATTAGTAAAATTTATTTTTATACTTAAAAATATACTTGAAATATACTTAAGTATACTTAGTTAAATAAACTTGAAGTATACTACTTTTTGGTAAGGGTGGTCAGATAATTAACATGTTTTATTGTTTTGTTTTTCTGAATTTAGCAGTAAGAAATAGCTAGACTCTTGAGGGGGGGCCAAGATGGCGGCGTTGTAGGTGGTTGTGTGTTTGTTCTACAGGGAAATAGAGGTGAAGTGGTGATATAACCAACTGTTTAGACTGTTGATAACGTGGTCATAAGAGGGAAAAGTCATATAATTCCATTTTGACATATTTCTGTATGGGAAAAAAAGGAAAGAAGAAAGTTAAACAAGCGTGTCTTGACAATATGGCTTCCATGGTTGATCAGTTTGAGGATTCAGCATCGGTCTGTAGTAGCACAGGACTGAAGTCACAGCGAGACACGGAGTTACAGTGGTTTGATTCGTGTCCAAACTTTGATAATGAAGTTATTGTCGCTGCTCTTTCGAATACTCCTCAGAAGCCAGCTGCCAAAAAATCGAAACGCGCGGAATCTAACGTTAGTGGAATCAGTAATGAGGATGTCTTGGCCGCAATACGCGAGCTGGCTTTAAAGCACGACAAGACTTTTCAAAAGATTTCAGCGATCGAAACTACCACCGAAACAACCTCGAAACACATCCAAAGTCTGACAGCGACGGTGCAACAGCTTGTTGTTGATGTCGGCATTCACAAAGAGGCGCTTAATCATCTGGAATCGGAGATCCACTCTATAAGAAAGGAAAACAAATCCGTGAAAGCAAGTCTACAGGATTGCAGCCGTTACAGTTGGAAATGGTGTCTGAAGTTGCACGGTGTTGCGGATAAAGATGGCGAGGATGTCCGAAGCGTGGTTCTTAATATACTAAAGAAGATCGCTCCTGGAATCGGAGACGAGCTAAATGACAGTGTCGATGTTGCTCATCGTCTGGGACCGAAACGAGCGGATGGTAAGGCCAGATCGATCATAATCCTCTTCGCACTGCGTCGCATCCGTGACTTGATTTGGGGTGCTGCCAGAGGCTGCAAATTTCTATCTGACAACAAACTGCGTCTTTCGGAGCCTCTGTCTCCCGACGATAGAGCAGCGCGGGACAAGTTGTGGCCTCTCGTGAAGAAGGCACGGGAGGAAGGCAAGAGAGCAAGCTTCCGCAGCTCTTTTGCTTTGATTGACGGGAAGCAAGTCTTCTATTCTGATGTTACCTAAGCTGACTGCACTGGCTTCTTTTCTCATGCAGCACTTTAAAACGCACAACACGATTAACAACAGTATCTGCATAAAATCATACATAAAGTTGTGTGTAACATGGAAGTTACTATTTTTGATCCCCCTTAATTGTTATCCTTAATATTAGTCTTGAATTTTTTTTTTTAATTCTTTAATTGTTTTTCACCCTAAGTCAATATATTTCATAGGTTATTAACCACCTCTCCCTTTACATTTAGGGTTAAGCTAAAGAAAGTTACTTTTTGTGGTTTTGTTTAAATTGTTTGGTAGTTCTTATGGAGTACAAGTTCAAATCGTTGTCTGTTGCAACGTTGAATGTCCGAGGTTTGCGGGATGGTTTAAAAAGAAAAGCCATTTTTTTATTTTGTAAAAGAAGTGCAGCTGATCTTATATTTCTTCAAGAAATTCACTCAGGGGAAACAGATGTTAGATTTTGGAGGAATCAATGGGGAAACTCAATTTTCTTTAGTCATGGCAGCAATCACTCGGCAGGAACTGCTATTATGTTACACCGTTTTAGAGGGACCGTTTTAGAAACTTTGTGTTCTGAAGAAGGCAGATGGGTTATTGCCGTAATCAAACAAGATAATGCTACCTTCATAGCTTGCTGTGTATATGGTCACAATTCTTCTGCATCCAACAGAGTAATGTTCTCTCATTTAGTGGATAAACTTAGGCAAGTAAATAGGAAGTATATTGATGCTTATTTCATTTTGGGAGGAGATTTCAACGAATGCATAGATGATTGTCTGGACAGATACCCCCCTAGACTTGATGGTGGAAAAAATAATGACTTAATTTTTTCTCTTTGCACAGATCTCTCCCTGACTGATGCATGGCGGTTCTTTAACCCTTATACAAAATATTTTACCTGGTCAAATAAAACTTTATCTCTTAGATCCAGGATTGACTTTTTTTTAATTTCTTCTTCTATTCTTAGCTATTTAAAAGATATTTCTCACACCATTGCCCCCTTATCTGATCATAAGTTAGTTTTTTTAAAGATAAGTGACGTCCAGGATAATCCGAGACTCAGGGGTTACTGGAAACTTAATAATACCTTGCTAAAAGATCAACAGTTTAATCATAGTATCATCAAGCTTATCAAAGAATTATTTACTGATTTAAATGGGGATTATAAAAAAACATGGGAGTTCTTTAAATATAAAGCCAGACATACAGCAGTTAAAAGAAGTAAAGAAATTAAAAAGAGTAAACGTCAAACTGATTCAGAGTTGGTTAATAAACTTAATGAGTTATTGACTAAAAGTAAAATTACAGAAGAAGAACATTTAGAAATAAAAAAGTTAAATTTGGAGCTTGATAAAGCCTACTTAGATTTGGCTAAAGGGGCATATACAAGGTCTCGTGCTAAATGGTTGGAGGAGGGGGAAAGCAATTCTAGTTATTTTTTTGCCCTGGAAAAAAGGAACGGTCAGAGGAAAGCTCTCTCTGCACTAAACATTGATGGAGTCATTTCTAAAGATCAAAAAGTAATATCTGATTTTGTTGCAAACATTTATAGCACTCTTTATACCTCTAATTTCAACAATAATATTTCTGAGAAATTTATTGATTTAATTAAACACCATATTAAAGTTATTGATCGAGAGTATAGTCAAATTTGTGATTCTCCTTTATCAATTGATGAAATCAAGCAAGCTCTACATAAAATGAAAAAAGGTAGATCCCCTGGGATTGATGGGCTCTCGGTAGAATTTTATCTTCATTTTTGGGAGTTTATTAAATTACCATTATTTCATATGTATAATGAATGCATCAGTCAGGGAGATATGACGGCTACTATGAAACAGGGAGTCATCTCTCTTATACCAAGCAAGACAAGGATCCTTTAATAATCGACAATTGGCGACCTATTACTCTGTTAACATTAGACTATAAAATATTAGCCTCTGTCTATGCTAAAAGATTAAGTTATGGTTTAGACAATATAATTTCAGAATCTCAATCTGGTTTCATGAAAGGCCGTCACATTTCTAACAACATAAGATTAGTACTGGACTTGCTGGATTATTCCGATTTAATACATTCTGATGGTCTCATACTTTTTCTCGACTTTCATAAAGCCTTTGACTCCATAGAACACAAATTTCTTTTTCGTACTCTAGAATTATTTGGATTTGGCAAAGCATTTATGGAGACTGTATCCATGTTTTATAGGGGCATTAACAGCTCAGTAATTGTGAACTTTGACACTTCTAAGAGGTTTAATATATATCGTGGAGTCAGACAGGGCTGTCCAATCTCCCCATTTTTATTTCTTTTAGCCACAGAGTTACTCTGTCTAAGAATTAAACAAGATGAAAGTTTGAAAGGAATCTCAATTTTTGACAGAGAGTTCAAAATATCACAGCTAGCAGATGACACTACGCTGTTTTTGCAGGACAAATGTCAGTTACCAAAAGCTCTGGATTTGGTTGAACAATTCTCATGTGCTTCAGGTCTAAAACTTAATACTTCGAAATGTGAAATTATGACAATTCATGATATGGATGATATAGTCTTAGGAGGCATCCTAGTTAAAAAAAGTGTAAAATATTTAGGAATTCATATCAGTAGAAATGTAATCAGTAGACATCATTTAAATTTTTCTGATAAAATTATAAAAACGAAACAGATCTTTAATATCTGGCTTCAGAGAGATCTTACATTATATGGTAGAGTTCTTTTATCTAAAGTTGAAGGGCTCTCTCACTTTGTATATTCTGCTCTTTCTTTGTTTGTCAACGATAAAACTATAAAGGAAATTAATAAAATATTTTTGGATTTTATCTGGAAAAATAGACCGTACAAGTTAAAAAGAGATGTCCTTACTAACTCCAGAAGCGAAGGTGGCCTTGATTTTTTGGACTTTGCAGACACTGTAAACACCTTTAAAGTAAACTGGCTGAAAAGATGCCTTGCAAATCCAATGTCAATGTGGTTTTTTATCCCAAATAAGATATTTGACCAACTTGGTGGCCTATCTTTCTTACTGAAATGTAATTTTCTGCCTGGTAAGTTACCTATTTCCTTATCTAACTTCCACCATCAATGTCTTCTTTCCTGGAAATTGTGTTTTGTCCATGGACTCTCCCCCCATAAAGTTCTCCTTTGGAATAATGCTGATATAACGGTTAGAAATAAATCACTTTTTTTCCCTAGATGGTTTAATAATAACTTGAACTCTATTCTATCTGTGTTTGACAAGTCTGGTAATATTTTAACTTACAAACAATTTATGAATCTTCATAATTTTCCAGTCCCACCAAAGGAATATAATAATTTGATGAGAGCCATCCCAGTAGGTTTAACTCAGTTAATTTCAAGTCACCTTAAATTCAGTAAAGGCAACAGTGTTTATCCGGCTTTAAGTTTGGGGGGTATTGGTATATTAGATCGGAAATGCAATAACAGACATATCCGCAATATTTTTCAGACAAAAAGAAAGATTGTTCCAAGAGGGAAATTCTATTGGGGTTCCTTTTTAACAAATATAAATTGGAGAAAGGCCTGGCTCCTGCCAAGTAAATTTTGCATTTCTAATAAGGTAAAGGAGATCCATTATAAAATCCTTCATAAAATTTACCCCGTTAATCTGTCAATCTCAAAATATTCTAATGTCGATGAATCATGCTCGTTTTGTGGTTTTGTGGAGGAAACAGCTGCCCATTTGTTTTTTGATTGCGGTGTTACCAACAAATTATGGGGTGACATAAGCACCTACATTTCTAACCTTACAAATGTGTCCCACACTTTTATCCTCAAAGATGTTATCTTTTATTATGAAAATCCAAAGCTATTATCTGTTGAATATGTTGTTAATTTTCTTATATTGAATGCAACATTTTTCATTCATAAACAGAAATGGCTTAAGTCTCCTTTGTCTTTCCCCCTTTTTCTTATGGAATTGGACTCTCTTGTTTCATCTCTTAGACTTACAGAGAACAAAAAGAGTAGCAAGTTTTTGATGTATTTTGACAACTTTTCCAAAAGAATGTAAGTTTATTTTTGCACTTTTATGTATCAATAATACTATAATTTTATATGCAAATCCAGAATGTCTATTTTATTTTATGTTTGCTTCTAATTGGAGTGTATTTATATCTCGCTTCCCTGTGTTTTTGTATATTTGTACAACTTTTTTTCTTGCAATAAATAAAAAAAAAAAAAAAAAAAAAAAGTAAGAAATAGCTACTCATTCAGGGTTTATCTATTTTATTGAGAACATAATTTTTTTTTATCATTCAATAAATTAACAACGTAATGTTAATAAATTATTATTTAATATTGCCATTGTTGTGACACCCATAAACATTTGAAGCATCTGAAAAATGAAGGGCTCGTCCGGGATTTGAACCCGGGACCTCTCGCACCCTAAGCGAGAATCATACCCCTAGACCAACGAGCCTCATATCTAAATTTCTGGAACTGTTTTTTTTCAGTACAAACCTGCCACGTTTAAAGTAGAATCTATATTTACGTGTATCTGTGAGACTCTGAGTGTGCCTTGTGCTTGTCACTGCCACCAAGCGGTCACACACTAAACTGCGACAATTGGAAGCTTTACTACCAGCTCTAGCTATGACCAGTACAAAGCACAAAACAAACTGCGCTGATATAGTGCATTATTAACAAGAACACGATATTTTCCAAAAGAATAAGCCTATATATGTTTACTCGTATAATTTCTTCGTAACCATATTATAAATAATGCAATTCAATTTCGATTTTTTTAACAGTTCGAATAAAACTACTTAAACAATTTGGACCATTCATAGATTACATTCATAATGCACATTCTTAGATAAACTTAAAAAAATAAAAATAAACTACTACCCCCACCCGTTTCTAGACGCCGCGCATGCGCAGTACTCAAACGGGAAGGCTCTTCATTCCAGAGCGGAAGTGCTTTAATTCTTTTCCTACCACGGTCTGCCATCATGGTGAGTGAGCTCACTTGCGCGGAGTGTAAAATCAAGCAAATCTGCTGTTTTTTTTATACATCACAGACCAAGGGAACATCGGAAACGTATTTTAATAACACAATGAGCCCACACATTATATGACCGTTGTATAAGTGAACCTTTTAGCGCTATCGGTGAGAAAATGAGCTTCAGACATGTCTCGAAACAACGTGGTGGAGAGGTTTAGGCCGGAGTTACCTCAGAATTAGACCTATCAGATTGTTAAAGTGTGTTTCATATGTAATTACCACTAAATTATGTTAAAATTACGAAAAACCCGAATATGAATGAGTTTTAAAACTGGAATGCCCTGCAGCGTTCGGTCTCATTCTTCTGAAGGCATGTGTGATCATTTAGCAGGACAGATGTAACTGGATATAAAGTTAGAGACTTCTGGAAAGGGAGAAACTGGCTAAAATATACTTAAAGTCAGATATGTGCTCGGGAAACATATAATTCGATTTGCCCAAAGGAATGCCAGTCGTTACCTCTGCTGAAATGAAAATGCATCAGTGTTGTTTTAATGATGCAGAGAAGCTTATTCGAGCTTTTATTTCTTGCCGTCTTGACTATTGTAATGACTTTTCTTCTTTCAATCATCGTAATATATCGCGCTTACAATTAGTGCAGAATGATGTACTTAGATTATTGACACAAAGTTTGTCACGATATTGTTTTGGCTTCTTTGCGTTGTCTACCTGTTTCTTTTACTGACATATAAAGCTTTAAACGGCCTGGCACCTTTGTATTTAGCTGAGCTTCTGAGACCGAATGAAACTGGGAGATAATGAATTGCTGGCAGTTCCAAGAACTAACTTTTAAGTATAAAATAAAAAGGCGATGTGACATGTGAAGTGAGGGCTCCAAAACTATAAAAAGTAAATGAATATTAGATCATCTGAATGTGTGTCTGTTTTTAAATGTTACTTGAAAACATACCTGTATAGATGTGCTTTTAATATTTCATGATGTTTTCGTGCATTTTTTGGGTTTGATCTTTTTTTGCTTTATCATATATTATGTATAGCTCTTTATAAATGTTTCTTTTATGATTGTGTTTTTATATTTATATGTTTTTAAAAGTGCTGTATAAATAAGATGTTGCTTGCTTACTCTTTTTGTATTTTGATTTTCAGGTGTTTAAGCGCTTTGTTGAGATCGGCCGCGTTGCCTTCATTGCTTTCGGTCCTCACGAGGGCAAACTGGTGGCAATTGTAGATGTCATTGACCAAAACAGGGTGAGTTTTGAATACTGCTATACTTTATAATGTGAAACATACAATCTTCAGTTCACATTAAAAAGCTTCACGAAAGCACGTCATGGTTAAATCACTCATGGCAGATTTGTAGAGTGGTAACTTGAGGTTGTTTTCTATTCTCTGTAGGCACTGGTAGATGGCCCATGCACTGGAGTGAAGAGACAGGCGATGCCTTTCAAGTGCTTGCAGCTCACTGACTACGTCATCAAAGTACCTCACAGGTGAGCTGAAGCGTTTATTTCATGTTTTATGAGTACATGTATTCTGCTGGTCTCATTGTAGTAGTATTTGATTATCAGTGGTTCTTGTGTATCGCAAAATGTTGCTCTGATGTCAAATGCCAACTTGATTTCTTGTTTTCTCTAAACTGTGAGCTAACATTTTACACCAATTCTTTAGTTAAAGTAAATAAAGTATTTTAAATGCACCGTCTTTGGTTTTTGTTACGTTTTCCACTTGGAGGTGCCTTTTGGCATAAAGTCTCTTTAAATATATTTGTGCTTCTATATTTGTTTAAAAAAAAAAGATCTGATGCCTTCAGGTCACTTTAATGCCTCTGCATTCAACAATCTGTTCGCTAGATGAATCCACATTTTAATTATTTTTTTTAATGAAATATTTCTGTCACTTGTGGTGGTATATTTGGCCTGAGCCCTTGGTAATTTGTGCCTATTTCATCCATCACCTCTGTTTTGGTGTGCTTCAGTGCCCGACAGAAGTACGTGAGGCGAGCCTGGGAAAAGGCAGAGGTCAACAAGAAGTGGGAAGAAAGCAGCTGGGCCAAGAAAATTGAGGCCAGAAAGAAGGTATGTTATAGAGCCGGTTGAGATCTCTTCCACTCATGCATAGTTGTTAATTGGTTAAAGATTGTTTGTGTTGTGAATAATAATTTTAATTTTCTTAATAAAAATATATTTTTCCTTACCATGCTACTTTTCTTTTAACAGAGGGCCTCAATGTCTGACTTTGATCGCTTCAAGGTGATGAAGGCCAAGAAAATGGTATGTTTTGTTGGACTGTAGTGCAAAAATAATTTGTGGTGTGTATGATTCTGCAATGTCAAAAAAATATTACATATCACCTGTTTTTTTCTTTCTCTCTGCAGAGGAACAAGATCATCAAGCATGAGATGAAGAAGCTGCAGAAAGCTGCATCACAAAAGAAAGCATAAACTATCTTAAATAAATGCGTTTGACTTGTAAACTCGTAAATGTGTGTTGTTTTGTCCATTGACTTATGGATGAATTTGAAGCTGCTTCGGTGCTGGTGGGAAAAAGGGAACATTTGTGTACACACGTTTTAGCTAAGACGTGTTATAGCACTTGTACGTCATTGCTCTTTTGTTGATTTTGATTGCTTTCATTTTCCTCTTTTGAAAGTCGCTTTGGATAAAAGCATCTTCTAAATGTAAATGTTATTGTTCATATCAACTTTTTTTTTACTGTTCCAGTCTAGGTTAAATTATTTTCATAATTCATAGATTCAATACAACTATTAACTGTTAATACATTAAGATTTCTTAATGTTAACCAGTTCTACTTTATTGTAAAGCATTGCTAAAACAATAATGTAGTTCATAAGACCAGCATTTTTATAGCATTCAAGCTAATGTCAGCTATATACTTCCATCGTAAAAGTTTCATTCTTTTTATCCTGACTGTATTAATCAAAATTGTAACTTCAACTTCAGCATCATGTAAAGCATCTGTACACATGAGAAACAGTTTCGGCTGTTTTACTTTGTTGGTGCCATGTATCTTAAACAGACATGACTGCAATCAGCTGTTTAGTTGCTATATTTTATATATAGTCTTTCACCTTCTTTAAAATGATCATACTTTATTAACTCACAGAATGGCCTTGACACTTTCACACAATTTAATTAAATTAAACTCTTTATTTTCTGAAAAGAAAACTAATCTCTTAAAATGCTTCCAGTTGTAAGTTTAATAAAAATGATTTATTTTTAGTGTGTGTGGTAATGTGCTCCTAGTTGTAAATGAAAAAAAAAACCTTCTGACTGTTAAAAGGCAAACTTTATTAATATTTACAATTAATGAGATTTAAAATCACTTATGTAACGGTTAAAAATAATACAAAGGTTCACGCTGGGCAGAAATCATGCTACAAAAGCCTAATAAGGTCACATCAGTTATTCAGCGACATCCCACAAAAGACTCATTATATAATTCCATCTTTTTAAGTGAACTTCGGCGGGAAGTGGGTTTCTGTTTGAAGATGGGGGAACGTAGGAAACGAGTGTCTGTAAATTTGTCTCCACGTCGAAGTTTCCTAAAAAATAAACAGTGTATGGAAACAAAGATAATGCCATAAGCTTGAAAAACATAATATCAGAAAGAAGAATACCAGGCTCTTCAAACTATTTAAAGTTTCAAAGAACTTACGTGTTGATGGAGGGCTCCTTGTAGTTGACCGTACTCGTACAGCGGCGCTTACGAGAGGAGCTTTGAGGGCTGTTTTGAGCAGACATGGGCTTCTGATAGGCTGCGGGGGAGAGATTTGTCACATCACTCAAACCCAAGCCGAAAAAGGAGCGAACAACCAGCCCACCTGCAAAAACACAAGTGCATGTGTGTGACATTCATTTTCCTTCTACCACTCCTGGAAAAAGGGACCTCAAGAAATGTGACCCCAAGAAATGTGACGCTGGTGGAGTGAATACACATATGATACACACACATGCAGTGAGAAACGAGATTGATACAAGAGCTCCTCCAGCACATTTCGGTGGTAATGTGCCCAGATCAACAGATGTAACCAATCTAAAGTCAAATAGAAAGACAAGCAACAAGAACAAAGTGTAAAGGATTTTACCTTTTCTTCTGCCTCTATTCACCAAAGCCATTTCATTTTCCTGGTTGGGTGAGTTACTAAAGCGCTTTGGAAATTCAAATATTGGGCAGTCAATCATCATAAACTCTGCCTCTCCACCAGGAGTAATCGGGATCAGAGACTCCACTGAAACAGCAGAAGGTGGCGCTGTGGGAATACATTAGCATTGTTAAAACATAGTTTTAGTAGATTTAATAAAGATACATTTAAGACTTTATAAGAACAAGTAAAGAAAAAAAAAATTAAGAAATATTTCCATTTTTGAAAGGGTGTTTATAAAGATAAATGTAAGACAAAATAAAGAGAATTTAGGGAATACCTTGAATGGACTACAATCGGTCAATATTAGGGATGCAATGATTCACTTGACTCATGATTCGATTTTCTTACAACTTTTTTAACCAAATGAGATTGAAGACATAATCCAGTAAATGAAAAGGTGTTGTTTAATTAGGCTATTGGTGCTATATAAAACATCTGAACGAAACAGTAGACGAGTTGAAAGATGAAGATTAACTTATAAACAACAATGATACAGTGTTTCTTGGGTTACTGCTGTAAACAAACCAGAACTGTGCTTATAAACACTACTTTAATATGCATTGTTCAGAGGCAAGATGAAAAGAAAATACCACGTAAACATTTCTAAAGAAAGATAGTCAGTTCCCCTCAAAGAAACATTCATATAAACTCCTACTCCAATTGTATCGCGATTTGTTTGGCATCTCAACCGATTTTAAAATCGTCACTTATTTTAATTGATTTTTAACCGGCTTGCGGTTAATCGTTACATCCCTAGCCAATATGGTCTCTAAATGTAAAAATATTGTATTAGCAATGCTTCAACATTTGAAAATGCAATTTCCAACAGATCTCTCTTTCATTCATTTTGCAAAAAACTTTTACTCTGCCTTCTGATTATACTGAAATATTTTTTCTTCATCAGTATTTTTGTCTTGTTTTCAATAGGAATTCAATTGTCTACAGATTTTAAAATAGAGTTAGGGATGAAATGATTAACCGCCAGTTAAGAATCTATTCAAATATGTGACGATTCAAATGTTCTAAATTCAAAGTTTAGATGGTATTTTGTATTTTCATCTTGCCTTTGTATAATGCATATTAAAGTTCATTAAGTGCAGGGTTGCTTTGCTCACAGCAGAAACCAAGTAAAAGGCTTTAAGTGCCACCTGCTGGCAGAGAATGAATCTGCATTTCATTTAGCTCTGCCTGTTTCATGCAGATATTTTTATATGCATATTCTGACAAAACTGAAGCCAAACCATTCTGTTTTTGCTTCAAATTTCAAAATTAAAATAAAAAATTGCATGCATAAATACTGAGGAATATTAGAGGTGGGCATAGATTATTTTTTTTAATCTAGATTAATCTCAATCTTGAAATTAATCTAGATTAATCTAGGTTAAAATGGCTCATTCGAATTCTGCCGACGGCATTCAGAATATGTGTGTTACCCAAATAAAATTGACAAACAGTAAGTCTTTGAGAAGGGGTTTATCAAGCTAGGTGGTGCATTAGAAATGTACATCTCCTGTTTCCAAAATGCATCACAAACTGCTTGAAAAAACTGTAAACTAATTCCACATTGCACAAGGTGCAAACAACCATACGTCTGTTTCACACATACTCCGTCTGCAGTGAGTATGCATTGCATATTTTTTTACACATCCATGTTAACCAGTTGCGTTCCAGGAGCATTGTGTCTGCAGCAGTGCAGCGATCGGTTACATACCGAGTAGCGAACTGCAAACGCTTCCTGTGTGAAAGCACATCGAGTCCGTGCTGCACCACATACATGATGCACACGGACTGCATACGCACTGCAGATGAAGTATGTGTGAAACAGGCGTGAGCAGGGCCGTAGCTGGGGTCAGCGGGGACCCGGTAAAGGTTGTACCAGTAGGCCCTGTTTGAAATGTTTTTATTTGTATGTTCATTTATTTTTATTTATTTGTGCTATTTACACAATGTTTAAGTTTTTTTTCAAGTTTTAACGGCGATTTATCGGCCGATAAGAGTCTCGCGTTAACGCCGATAACGGCCCACCACGTCTCGCGTTAACGCCGATAACGGCCCACCACTAAAATGTATATATATATATATATATATATATATATATACAACCACACACCATTAGATACCATTTACAATTAAAAATGTAAAAAAGAGAAGACAAAAAAAAGAAAAAGAAATGAGTGTTTCCACACAAAGTTACCTAGGCAGATCTCTTGGCTTGGGTCTGATTGGCAAGGATTTTCAGGAGGAACACAAACTGGTGAAGATGGGAGCAGAAGACCATTGCTGAGGTGCAGGTCAATTTCCTTAGTTTCAGGCATATTTTTTTCTGTAGAATATTAAATGGATTAAAAATGTAATATTTTCAACTATTTAAAAAAAATCTTTGTATACTTACCTCTATGCTGTATTTCAACATTGTCCTGCTTTTGGGAAGTATTTTCTTTTCCTCTGTTTTCTCTGGCCGATTGTACAGACCGCCTTTTAGAGCGCGCCCGTCTGGGTGCTGGACTACGAGCTCTTTTGGATCTCCTCTTTGGTACATAAGGGGAATCATCTGCATCCTGTTCATTTTCTGAAAGGCTGTTGTTGGTCTCCATCTCAACAGGACTGGGCAAGACTTTGTCCTCTTTATCCGGAGCATCAGGTGATGGTTTCTCCACAACTTTGGTTCCTGCCCTGAAAGGCGTTAGATGGACGGCCTCTTCACAGTCAAAATCAAAGGTGTCATTGCCACCCAATGAGGAGTTAAGGCGATCAGCAGGTGGAAGTGCCACTCTTGCATGACTCTGACATCGGTCCCGGCTCTTGGAGCGAGCACGGGGTTTGGGGTTTTCCCATGGTTTCTTCAATGGGGCTCGGTCTGGTTTGCGCCCCCGCTCTGGTTTGGGGCGGGGAGCGGCTTGGGTAGGTTTCTTCTTTGGTTGTCTAGTAG
The DNA here is from genome assembly GCF_023724105.1 of Carassius gibelio. Classification (NCBI taxonomy): domain Eukaryota; kingdom Metazoa; phylum Chordata; class Actinopteri; order Cypriniformes; family Cyprinidae; genus Carassius; species Carassius gibelio. The sequence goes on along the minus strand of NC_068389.1, from coordinate 19,594,215 downwards.
TCCGCTGGGGGGGCTCAGGCGTCGAGTGCTGAACAGCTGGGAGATCAAAAATCTCTAGGTTCAACTCACAGTTCGGCCCTGTTTTTTGACCAGCTGACTCCTCTTCATTGCACACCTCCTCCAATGGTGTGTTTAGCCCCACCTCTTGTCTGTTATCAATAGTCTCTTCTCTTCTCACATCCATCATGTCACATTTCTTGACAGTGCCAGAGTCAAAACGTGAGCTTTGTCGCCTCTCAATCTCAGAGTGTCTCTTTCGCCTTGTTCCTACTGTGGGGGGCAATGAAACCAGTCTGTCACTGCGGCAACCCGAAGCAGCCTCTGCAAACAAAGCAGTAAAGAATAATAGTAAAAACATATAGACTGTTTATAGTATTCAGCATTTAAGGGTGATAACTACATACTGTCCAGTACCTGCAGTAAAAGGCGGTTCTGCTGAGTGATGATCATGGATAGTCTCAACCACAAGTACTGGTCTGAGCCACAAATGACATTAACAATATTATCATCAGTATTCATAACTAATTTTCAACAGATAGTAAGAAATGTTCTTTGAACAACATATTAGACTGACTCTGAAGACTGGAGTAATGGCTTCTCAGAATACAGCTTCACCATCACAGGAATAAATTACAATTTATAATATATTAGAATACAAAATTACAGAATACGATTATTTTAAACTGTACTAAAATTTCACAATATTGCTGTTTTTTTTTATCAATAAATCAAGGCTTGGTGAGCATAACAGATTTCTTTTAAAAACATTAAACAAATGTTACTGACCCCAAATGTTATAGTAATTTTTATTAAAAGCTTTAGAGCTACAGATTTGCTTGCTCACTTGGGACTGATGGGCTGCAGTGAACTTGGTGGACTTGTCTCAACAGGAGAAGAAACCTACAAAAACAAGCATGAAAATGAAAACAACTGAGCCTTGAATACATTGAATAACTATACACACTTTATACACATCAGTCTATATGCCCATTCAAAGAAAAATCTGTACATGGATGAAAAATCCCACCCTGCATTTCTTCATCCCATGTCTCAATCCATGAAAACTTTACATATCAGCACAATGACACCTTGTGTACACCTCTCACCTGGGCACTTTCAGCAGCTCCCCGATCCTTAATCGTCCTCTTCAGCATCAGCAAGTGAAAGATGAGTGCTTGCCTTTCTTTCTTGAGCTGAAGGATGATCCCCTGCGCTTGCCGTACCTTCTCCCTTTCTGTCTGCAGGGCAACTGCAAGAGCTTTGTTATTTACCTGGACGCTCTTCAGCACAAATGGCTTCACTGTAGCTGTGGAAGGATGGAAAAATGAAACAATGTTGAGATTTACAGTACCTTCATTCTCTTCCAAACCTTTATGACCTTCTGTGCAACACAAAAGGAGATGTTAAGGTTAATGGAAATCAAAAATGTTATTAAAATGAATGGGGACTGAGGCTGTCAGTCCTTATGATTCCAATTTGTCTGTCACAGAAGCAAACCAGTCATATTGGTTTGGAACAACGCGAGGGTGCGTAAATGTCACTATTTACTACTAACGGTATCATTAAAGACAAACGGGAAGTTATAAACACAAAGACAAATAAAAATGTTAAAGACACAACTATAGCAATATATGGGCCACTGGAATGCGACGCAAAGCCAGACTCTCGTTTAATCGTACCTGTGTTTTTGTTGTTCAGCTTTGACAGGCCGCGGCTGGCAGCTAAAGCGTTGGAGAGACGTTTGTTTCTCTTTTCCTTCATTTTGTCCTTGATGTCGTCCAGACTCTGCTGGAAGGACTTCTTCTGCACCACCCGTTCCCGAACCATGACTGGGATGCGCAGTATCAGTCACACATCCACAACGTCCAGTGTAAAGTCTATCAGCTGATTAAGGGTTAACGTTTTTCTCCATACTACGCCGAGCTTCACCAAAACACAGCGTACGTCTTACCTACTTATTTACAACTATCATAAGATGAACCAGCAGCTATTTCAGGTCAGACAAGGGGTATGTGGTGTATTTTGTGTGAGTTGCTTCTCTGGCGTATCTTCCGTCGGGAACGTTGATGTTCGAAATCATGCGCTGCGAATTCTGATTGGAGGAACAAACGAAGATTTACGTCACTTCCGCGAGTAGTTCAGACAACATCCTGTAAATTTCATCGGCAGGCAGTCGACTTCTTAAAATTGCACATCTACAATTTTAACACTCGAAATGAATAATTTGCTCAACTGATAAAACTTTATTTATAAATGTATGGAAATAATAGATTAGAAAGGAAATTGGAAATTTTTAATTATGAGTGGAAAATACAATGTAGGCTACACAAACAAAAAATCAAAACAAAATCATACTGTTTAAAACTAAACAAATATTATGAGACTGAAAATGAATGAGCGGACAAACAAACAAATAAATAGATAAACAAAACAAAAATAAAAAACGAATGTATGGAATACTTGAAACCTTTTCTTTGAAAATTTAGTTAATTGTTTTCTGTTTATGTCTGAATACTTTTTATGTATATGCAAATGTTCTCGTTCTACATAAAAGTCTACTTTCTACTGTTCTAAATAAAGTCTACTTCTTAATAAGTTATATGGATATGCAAAAATATGCTATTAGTGTATTTATTTATGTAAATTTTTTAAATATAACATTTATATATAGGCCTGAGGGAAGCAGCACATTTTATCTCCTTAATTATACTCCTTTATTTATTTGTAATTATTTATATATAAATTGAACAAGTTAAGATTTGTAAAATGTTGTTCATTTAATATTCTGAATTAACATTTCTCATGGCTTTGTAAGTGAATAAGAAGAGTCTCATGATCATTAGTTCCTCGTTCAATTATTTACAAACATGTGACTTGCCAATAAATACACTTACAGTATGGAAAGGCTGAACTGCTGTCAAACTTCCTTGCTAAACAAATTATAATTTATCCATAATGAGAAGTACTTGACCCCTTTTCAGACATCACACCAACATGCTTTAGTCTCTGACACTGTGATACAACAAATTGAAACAATTATTTACTCCTCATTTGTTGTATCGTAACCTGAACCCTTTCCCTCTAATCTAAATAGAAAATTTATGGAAGTGAATCTGCAAAAACAGCTTCTGCAATTCTACAGTATCACATGACCATCCACATGTACACAACCTTCTGAATGATTTGCAAAAAAAAAAAAAAAAATTTGTTCAGATCCAAACAGTATATGTTTCAATGACACACCCCATGGCAGTGTGACGACATGAATGTTTAATGAGAATTTGAAATTGCGTTTGTTTATATGCAAACCTTTTTGCTAGTTGCAAAACATTTCCTCAAATTGGGGATTCATTTAGAATAATAACTGTAAGAATAAAAAGTATTCCAGAAGGGAACATTTAATTGTGAGGATGATTTGTGAACAAATTCTTTGTCAGTGCAACAGATCAGCACTAAAAACAAAACAACAACAACAAAAAACTTTTACATCAGGGCATGGGTTGTGAAACCTGAGGAAAAAGTAGTTACGTAGACAGTAAAAACAGGCAAATATCCATAAACACAATGACTAACTATATTAGACACTCAGAAACAACATGCTGGAAAAGGGGAGGGTTTTCTGCAAATCATTAATAAAAGCATTAAATTGTCTTCCACTGTACAATGAATGATAACTAATGAAGGAGGATAAGGGACCAACAAAAGCTTCTGAACAGGGGCGTAGATTACGCGGGGGACGTGTCCCCCCACTTTTAATATCATGGAAATTCGTCCCCCGCACTTATCAGTCAAATGTGTTCGCATAGAGGTCTTCAGAAGCTGGAGTGAATAAATAAAGATTTAAACTCAAAGAGACAGGATAGTCTGCGCATGTCCTGATATTTTATTTGGACCCAGAAGGCGAGATGAACTTCACATAGCGCTAAACATTCGTGCAGTGTGTGTTTCTCTTTAAAACTATTTAGAATAACTGTTTTCTATTTGAATATATTTCAAAATGTAATTTATTGAGATTTTAAAGCTTGCTAAATAAAAATATAAATTTCTATAATTTCTTTTCCAATTTTTTTTTTTAATGATATACTGTATAATATTGCAAAGGCTTTTTATTTAACATAAATGCTGATCTTTAGAAAATAGTTATTTTTAATAGTAAAAATATTTCACAATATTACTGCTTTTGCTGTACTTTGGATCAAATAAATGCAGGCTTGGTGAGCAGAAGAGACTTCTTTAAAAACATAAAAAAATCTTACTGTTCAAAAACTGTTGACTGGTAGGCTATATAGATTACAGAAATGTTCTATTGTAATGTTTTATATTATATTGTAATGTTTAATACACACACACACACACACACACATTCTGGTTTAATTAACATTAGTTAACATGATTTAACAATGAACAATAATTTTACAGCATTAGTCTTAGTTAATGATCAACAGTTATTAATAGATTTTTTAAATTAAATTACATTCTATTTGTTAACATTAGTTAATGCACTGAACAGACATGAACAAAGAATATCTCTAGTTTTATTAACTAATGTTGAAAAAGATCAGTGTTAGTTTATGTCAGTTTACATTAGCTAATAATTAATGTTAACAAATGAGACTTTAATGTGTTTCCTTTCCTTTTTTTTTTTTTTTTTTTTTTTTTTTTTTTTTTAAATGAGTCTATTCAGGACATTTCCTGTAAGCAGAAAGGAACATTTTCATTCAAATCTGCAACATCTAAATTTGCAGTTCACTTTCATTTTCTTTGCAAAGGCACAATGAAGTGATTCTTCAAGTCTAACACAGAGTCATTCAAGGTTGTCATACTATTGCTTAACATGGCAGTTTTTTTTTATGTTTCCAATAAGCTGAAAAAATAAAGGAGAGAAAGCATGACAGAAATTTTGTCATCCTGTTAAGTATTTCAAATGAAAATTTTATCATTAAAAATGTTCCTCAAATAATGCTTTACCTGCGTGAACTCATTAACTTCAATAACTATTAATCATTCTTCAGTTATTTTTTTTAGCTAGTAGTCAGGGAATGTTTTTCTGTGGTGGTCTAATGTATATTTAACTATATAGAGAGATCTTGATCTTGTCACTTCATTACATAGCTGTACAAAATCCTCTTTGTCAAATGCCAAATTTGTAAAAAAAAAAAAAAAAAAAAAAAAATAATAATATATATATATATATATATATATATATATATATATATATATATATATATATATATATATATATATATATAAGGAAGGAAGGAAGAGGACTCTGTGTGCATTTGTTTTGTGAACTAGGGTAACACTGGAAATTGGAAGTTGTTTTTGCTGGGTTGTGTTTGTAATAAAATCCCATTAGAAGTGATACAATATCACAAATCGCAAAAGTTGAAAATAAAAATGAATAGGATTATACTTAATGCACCACAGGTGGTCTGTCAAAGCAATCTTGTATAGCCCTACAAAAAAACAAAAACAAATAAACAAACAACAACAAAAATAAACAAGATTATGTGCGGTACACTTGTACGATTCATGATTCATTTCATGTCTCGTTAAATGCAAATACTTCAACTTTGCAAATTAACTTTGCAACTGATAAGGTAGCTATGCAGGAACCAGACCTCTCAGGACATTTCCTGCAAGCAAAAAAGGGGACATTTTCATTTTAAATTCATTGGTCGGATGCCAATATGTTTGTCACGAACATGTTTGTAAAACCGCATCCAAACATTAAAGCATAAAACATGTTGGAAACAAATATATATTAAAAATCAGCAACATCTAATATTGCAGTTCACTTTATTTTTTCTTTCCAAAGATGATTTTTCATCTTAAGTCTAACACAAAGTGATAATAATGTTTGAGCATTCCAGTCATACCGCTGCTACTGTTTGTGTCCTACTTTCATACAGTACCACTTTCACTGATTTGGACTAGCTTTATCAATATATATATATATATATATATATATATATATATATATATATATATATATATATATATATATATATATATATATATATATATATATATAATCTGAATGTTTGTTAGTAGAATTAACAGCTCAACATCATTTAAACAAGATACATCTACCTGAGAAACAAAACTGCTTAAGATTTGATGATTAAATTAAGACCTGTTCTTTTTTTTTTCTTTAATGTTTGTTAAAATAAGAATTTTACAATGGGAAAAAATCAACTATATTCACTGCCAAGAACATACACTTTTAAAAATGGTTCCATAAAGAACCTGTAACATCTGAAGAACTTTTCTGTTTCACAAAATGTTCTTTGTTGGACGAAAGAAGGTTCTTCAGATTATAAAAATGTAAGGAAAAGATGGTTCTTTAAAAAAAACATTTGACTGAATGGTTCCTTGTGGAACCAAAATGGTTCTTTTGTGGCATCACTTGAAGAACCTTTTCGAAGAGTGTTATTTTTATCGATTTTTCTTTATTCAGATAAAAGGATGTTTGTATATTTGCACTGGAAAACAAGACTGTTTTTGGTAACACTTTCTATGAAACATATAAGGGTATTCTTAAGGTATTATAATGAATATATAATGCATTATAACAAACCTTATAATATGTTGCATCATCTCATTAATAATCACAACATAAAATATAACACATTTGTGGTTATAGCATTTAAGAGTATGATTATTTATAACACACAATGAATACAATATTAAATCCACTTTTGATATGAATTGTGTCATATCTTGACATTGTTTATAGTTGAGTGTTTCCTGTGAGGTTAATGTTAATTTTACTGTGAGCTAGATTAAGCTCAGTTGTGATTCCTTAAAATTAAAAAATACAATATATGCAAAGTTACAGTCAGAATGTCTGTTGGGGAACCATCAAAATAAAGTGTTAGTATAGATATCTAGCAGAGGTACTTCTAACACTCCATTGACTGATAGATGACATGTAGTTGTTTAGTTATTCATCAGCAGTTGTCTAAAGGGTTCCATCAAAATAACCATACTGATATTAAAATAAAAATAGTTCAAAGCATATATAAACACATTATTCTGATCTGATATCTGAACATATGGCTGTTTGAGATTTATTTATTTATTATTATTAGCATTAGTATTACTTAAGTGGTCTTTGTCTGCTTTAATAAAGTGAGTTACTTTACTTAAAGCAGACAGAGACCACTAATAAATAAAGCCATTTGGATGATTTCATGAAGACTTAGTATTTGTCAATTAACAGTAAAAACGCTTAAAATGTACTAAGTTATTGTGAAGATCCTAATCAATGGCAGGACATGAGACTTATAAAACATTACAACTATGGGAAATAGAATTAATTGTAACTTACATGGATGCAACTTGTTCAATTGTGTGTGAAAATAAATAATCATACACTTAAAAGCTATAACCACAAATAAGTCGGTATTATAAAACATTACAACTGTTCTCATGATTTTTTATGAGATGATACAACATATTTAATTTTTTAAATAATGCAATATTTATTCATTATAATGCCTTATGAATACACTTAAAATGTACTATAAATAAGGGCTTTATAGAAATTGATACTGATTTTTTTTCTTTTCTTTTAGAAACAGAAAGACTGTACAAATATAATTTTGTGTGCAATGAGTGAGAGGCCATCTGATTGGCAGTTTGCCATCCTGTTAGTTGTTGTTATTTACGGGAGAGAGGAGTAGCCAATAAAAGCTTGTTCATAAGGGTTGTTAATCACAAACAAGGTCTAAGAACCCACACGTTAGCACCTGCACCAGGACCTCTTGTCTTTGATCACATCATGTTCAAGATTTTGTTTTTTGCATTGCCCATGGCAGCTCTGCTGTTATTGACACCTGCACAGGTAATTTATTCAATCTTTTGTCTAGATTAAATAAAAGTGCATTTATATTAAGGACATTGATCTAAGATCCAC